>NC_089279.1:28964024-28979024 GCF_963678975.1 Dysidea avara | reverse complement strand
GATTGACCTTAAGTTGTAGTGTCAGGTCATGGTTGTGAGTATAAAGTGCTTGATCATGAAACTGCATATTTTCATTTTTGCCACAATTAGTGCTGAAACCTCCTTAAGGATTAAATATACTAGTGTCATAAGTTGCACATTACTGTGTGAATGTGCGGCTTATAGTACTGTAGAAAGCGTATGTATACACTGTAGAAAGCGTATGTATACACTGTAGAAAGCAACAAATTGAGTCGATCATCACTTTCTACAGTGTATATATGCAACAGATTGCATGCCGTCATCTACGTATATGAAATGGTCACCATTTATTGTATGTAAGCTATAAAAGACCCTTATTCCTACTTTCCCGTCACCACCCACATCAATTTTAAAGTAGCCATGCTCTGGGTTTGAACAAAAACTAATGGGTCTGGATCTTTTCTGTGTTTAACGATGATCTGTGTATTCACAGGCTTTAAGTACGTAGTGTATATATTTAATAGTTGTAACATATATAGACACAAGTGTTCTGCCTGATATGTCTCCCCAAGCCAAAGGTCTGCCTGATAGGTAGATCTCGGCTTCACCACTTTAGGTAGACATATCAGGTAGACCATCCATGCTGTGTCACATAATAGTTGTAACATGTGGACTCGTGGTCTACCTAATATGTCATAAGTGCATCAACTAGAGTTCAGGGATCTCTGAGTTCAGTTGCGAGGGAGGCACTCATGGTCTATCTGATATGTCTACCCTCAGGCTTTGGGTAGACATATCAAGCAGTGCTGTGTCACATATAGTTGCAACATGTGCACTTGTGGTGGTCTACCTGATATCAACCCTGGTCATGAGGGTAGGCATATTAGGTAGACCACAAGTGACAATTCAGGGATACTAACCATTCAAGGTTCCTTGATGTGTCTGGGAAACTAACATGTCACCTTCCCTGATATGTCAGGGAAGGAGATCCCTGATATATATGTCAGGGAAGGAGACTGATTTTTCCAGACAATTCAGGGAAGGGAAACTAACCTTCCCTGACAATTCTGGGAGACTGACCTTCCCAGACAATTCAGAAAAAACTTACTTCCCTGATATATCAGGGAAACTCGGGATCTTTTGCAAATGAACTCCAATTAATGCACTTATGACACATCAGGAAGACCACGAGTGCACATGTTACAACTATTATGTGACACAGTTTGTCCCTTGGACTTCAGGTAGACATATCATGCAGCCCTTGGGCTTTGGGTAGACATATCATGCTGCCCTTAGACTTCAGGTAGAGATATTAGGCAGACCACTCGTGGCCATGTTACATCTATTACACATATATGATTACATCATAAGTGCATCAATTAGAGTTCAAGGAGTAAAGCAGCCCAGTGGGTATAGACAGTACTCCTATTTCCCAGCTGCAAAACCAGGAGACAGTTGAGGAAACTGATCAAAAGCAGCCTTCGGCCAATTGCAAAGCTGTCCTTCGGCCAATTTCAAAGCTGTCCTTCCTGGTTAAAAATATCAATGCAAAATGCATACATATGTGTAGCTAGTTATATGCACATGTAGCCAGGTAGTTTTAAAGTTGCCACTGACTAGATATCTGTGGACAAAGATTGTACTACATCGTCATGCAGACTCATTCAAAGAGAGAGCTAACAGAGGAGATGTGTATGGCATGGATACAGTGGAAATGACTTTGCATGTACAAACATACCAGCAAAAATACATAAAATTAATAATGCAGCAGTTCATTTGCAAAGCCAACACCAATATTAGACGTATACATTTATATAGACTACCATTTTAGTGGAGTATTCAGTTCAATTACAGGTGACTGCAGCTATATATGCGTAGTTTACACAAAGTCGCAGACTAAAAGTACAGCTATCATTGCTGATACAGAAAGTGAAGAACTGTGTGCACGCACAAAACTGTATCATGTAAGTTGTATATATATTAAGAAAAAAATTGGTCATGGTCTTTATTTGTCTTGTCCTATTAGTGGCTCTTGAAATTCCTTGTAATTAAATGCAACTTCTGGTACAACATTTCGTAATTCCATGATATATTCAGATTTAGGTGGCTCTGGATAGAGTAAACTGCAACAGGGTTTTGACTTCAGCTTTGCAAACAGTTTGGAGAAACAAGAAACACTTTTAACTCTTTCTTGCATAAGATATAGATGCAAAATAGTAAACTGTATTATGGCTATACCCACCAGTGTGTAGACTGCAATGGAGTTCGAAGTAGTGTACCATGAAGCTGTGAAGACTGCTTGAAGATTAAAAATTAACATAAGTTCTTGAAAATTGTTATCTTTGTATTTGAATGGATGGTGTAAGCCGAAAAGACACTCCATTACTCCAAGTATAAGAATACTTATCATTATGTTAGTGTTCCTATCAAGAGCTGATATTCCATAAAATACTGCTCTTAACAGTAATTGCATACCAGTCCAATAATAGAATTTGTCCTTGTATGGGCCTAGGTAAACATCTAGTAGTGGCTTAAAATGATTTATACATTTAAATTGTGACGAAGTCCTTGTAAATATTAGAACTGTATTGAATGGTAATAGTATCAGGAATAGAACAAGACACACAATGAACAGTACAATGAACTTTAGTCCAAATAGTGAAACTTCTGTATCAACTGACCACACCATTGTAGTGTTGTTGCTGGGAAAACTAGTTATTGTGGAATAAGAGAACAAGACACTGGTTACAGTACGTAATATCTTAGTATAGGACAATAGGAATAGTGTAGCAAGAACTGGTAGTGCTCTGTGTGCAGTGAGCCTCTGTATTCTAGTAGAGTATTGACTTGTTATGATGAGTAATGTAGCAATAAAGATGAGGTAAATGGGAAATATCAGTTGTAGCCACATTTTAGCATAGTCATCCATACCATTGTAAAGGCACACTTCAATACCCAAATCAAGGTTAAGAAATGAAGTTAGTACATAGACATACTTTGTCGGTTCATAGTGGGGGAAGAATACAGGGCCATTAATACCCACAATGTTGGCATAAAAAATTAATCCATTCATGTTTCCATCAACAGTAAAATCAAAAATAAAAAGAAGGAAAATAAAACCAATACCCACAAGGATAAAAGGCAACAGGAGCAATAGGTAGTAATTGGAGCATTGTTTACATTGAGAAGTACCAAACACTGTACTGAGACCTTCTTTACATCTTCCACACAACAGACCAGTTCTGTTAAACTGACACTGAGTGTCAGGAATGGAGAGGTTGAGGTGTGATGAGTAAGGTAGACATAGTCAAATGGACAATGTGAGGACACTTGATAAGTATGACAGTTTTCTGTAATTATTTGGCCAATTATCCAACCTCTAGCTGGATGAAGTACTGTATGAGAATCTATGTTGCAACTTTCTGTTGAAGGTACTACTGGTTTCAAGATTGGATCACACTGGCAAATTTGCAGTATTTTATTCAATGCAAATCCTAATGGACATGATGAAATTTTAATACGATATACATCCTTAAAATGATGATTGATTGCATATGGATTTTCTGATAAATATTCGTATGTTATTGCTGTTCCACCTAAAAATATGTTACAGCTATGTCCATCCCTATACAATATACTTTTAAATTCTATCTTAGTGCAAGTGTCCGGAACAAGTGATATTATGTGATTCTTGATGCTGTGACTTCTGCATGCTCTTTTGAGGTCATTATCGACATGTACTCTAACCAGGTCATTATTGTCATCATTAAGTTTGACTAATATACTTAGCATATATGTTTGTCCAGGGTAAACTGGTCCCAACTCATCGATTGAGCAATTGTAATGTTGGTCATCTGTACAATAGCAGGCAAAATTAGGTTCATTTTGTTTTACTGCCATTGAGTTGTTGACATAATGTATGATTTTTTTGTTTACTTCAAAAGGATCTGATTGCATAAAATATGATTCTTCCATCCAATCACAATGTGATGTTGAAAAGCATTTGTTGTATACTAGATCTCCAATGTTATCTTGCAGCAGAATTGAATAATTGTGTTTGTGATTATGTGGTGAACTGGTTATGATTCTCTCTGGAAGCATTGCCCACATTTCATATTGGAATGAGCACAAAAAGCTATTTTTATCATCAAATTTAGCTGCATAGAACACTACTGAAAAATTGTTTGCTATTATGTCAAGTTTGACGTTCTGTTCTCCTAGTAAAATGTATTCCATCACAATGCAGTACTTTGCTTGATTTAGTGAAAATGTAATATGGTCAGTAATATGAATTATACTGTCAACTGAAAGTATAATAGCTGTATGATTTGTTATTTTGGTAAATATTACAGATTCCATGAGAATAACATGAGTGTTTTTCACCCACAATACAGAATTACCATCTTTAAGTCCTGAGAATGATGAATTTTGAATAATAACTCCCAGTGTCCTTTCATCCCATGATTTTTTTACATATGTTCTAATGATCACAGATGAGTTTATGTTACCAAATCTGCAGTGATCCATCATAATTTGTGATATTTGAAACCCATCTGAAATTACCAATATTAATCCTGAACCAGGTTTTACAGCATTGATGTTGTCAAACATGCAGTCTTCAAAATTTATGAAATTAGGAAATGTCAGGTTGGATACAGTTTTGATTATTGTGATTGCAATAACATTTTCAGTGACTGTCACCCCTGTTAACTCCATTTCTATAAGCGTACTAAATTAGCACCTTTGCTGGTTGAACATAAAATGTTGATTGCTTTATCCAAGCTCAGTTTTATTTGATCTATATATACTTTAACTAAATGATAGTGTTCATAAAAGAGAATTTCTATGGCTCTGTGTTTGTGTGAGTAGTGTCCCATGTGATTGTAGTTTAGTATCACCACAAAACTGTAATTTCTTGTCATGTTATGAATTATTAGTAAATGGTTGGACATGATATTGATTAAAAGATTTTCTTTAACAGCATTAGCTAGTACCACTCCACACTGGTAGTACTGACATACAAATAGGGAATCTGACAGCACAACCCCTGAACAGTTATAAATAGCTAAAGTTGCAAGGGGTGCAAGTAAGTCCTTTTCTTGAGAAACTCCGCATTCATTTACACTTAACCATCTGATATATATTTCATCTGAACTGCTTATGAATACATGAGCTGATCTTGTGCAGTAAATAATTGTATCGTTCATTTTTTTCTGTCATTACCACGTAATGTTAAGTTATGAACATCTTGAATAACCAGGTCAGTTAGAAGGTGATGCTTACCTGGTAGGAATACTAGTTGAGCTTGAGAAATGAAATATTTCTCAGAGTTATTAAGGTAGTGCTGCAGGGTATTGTTTACATCATTGGTATCCACGTAGTAATCATCAGGTACCACATAATGTACAACACTATTTGTGGTATATGCCAAACATGTGACCATCAGTAATAGCAAATATATGTAATACATCTCCTCTGAAGAATGACATACACTTTCACAGGTTAAATTAAACTCCACATGATCATGTACGTGTATATTCATGCTTTTATTGTAGATGTGTCAACTTTAAAATCACCAGATGTGGTTGTTGTGTACTTGACGAAAGCTTCAAAAACAAACCTTTCAAACACACAACACTGAATCTCTGCAATTTGAAACCTGTTGTGTACAAGTGCAGCTGTACATACTGTAGCTATTGTAAACAAAACAAAATCAAATTGTTGTTGCCTACTCCATGTTACAGGATATGCAGGCACAGACCTCACTCCTTCACATCATGTAATAGGGCATGCGATCATATCTCAGTAGCTACCAAAATCTATTCCATAACTTGAATTACTCAACCAATTCAACATTAAATATTTTAATATTGCTAAAAGTTGCAAGTTCACAACATGTTGTCTTAAAATGATACAAGACCTGAAAGTTTTAAAAGCCAAGAAAATTGTACGTATGTTCCCTTAACATACACTGTTTTCACAGGCCATGTATATTGTTAGTTTCATTATCAGCTATAAACAAGCATAAAACAAAAACACTAGTAGATTTCACAGTACCATATATGTAAAGGAGATTTCAGTATTAACAGTCATCACAAAACAATAAGAATATGTGAACGTGTAACATGCAAGCATTTTTGCACCTATGCATAGAACAGTGTAATGATGTAAAACTGAAAATGCCACTTAAGGTTGAACATGTAGTGGCATCGTCCTGGAACTATCACAGGAAGGAAAAGGACAGATTAATAGACAAAATATGTGCCACAAATTCAGCACAAGGGAAAACATGGACATTTACAATATAGTTACACTTATTCTATGCAGCTAGATACTTAATATCACTATAATGTCTAGAATCAATCAGAACTTTTCTTCCCAATTAACTGGGCAATTTATTAATTGTTTTAGTAATTTTCCAAGTTCAAGACATGTCTTATGGACTAAATCCTGATTGAGTCACATAAAATGTTGGAGAGAAAAAGCCAAAACAAAACTGCTTCCAGCAGTGAGCTAGTAAAGTTGTGCCTTAAATGTACTATGGTAAATCCAATTATTAACCACCCTTTGTGAAAAAGCGGTGCTATCGTTCAGCCAAAAATTAGCGTTAAACCACTTCTTGTAGCACAATTGTTTATTATATAGATATTATAGAAAGAGCATCCACTTTATGCTCCCTCTAATCATCTTATTATCATATCTATTATACATCTTGTATACAACAAACTAAGGGCTCTCAACCTCTGAGACTTTTTAAGTTGTGGTTGCATACACAAACAAATTCAAAGCAAGACCTTCGGTTTCCACGTACACATGGTCATGCCAATCCATGATGGCCATTATAACCAGATGATAGCCTTATGAGACAAGAGATTCTAGCTTGTCCATATAAACTACAGTTATATAGTGCTATAAGTGTGTCAATTGTATATGACAACTACACTTTGTAAATAGACTATAGCTAGCTGTTAGCCAGTTTGTGGAAACCTTATTACATACTTAAAATATACAACAAGTCTCTATCCAAGTATTTGTCAATAAAGTAACCAGAAATAGTGAGGAACGAGTTGATTATCATGTTGATGCCTGCTTTTTAAGTATATTCACACACATACTGTATCACTACAAACATGAGTAGTGGCTACAATGTTATAAGGTTTCACTATGAGTGCAATTAGATCCCACAATCAAATTTGTATGATTATAAATTTTAAGTATGTAGCTGCAAAAAGTGTCTGATGTCCAGCTATAAGCTGTGGTCAGATATTATTGAACCTGGCAGCAGTTTAAACCCTGCATAAAGCACTTTGACATATCTGATAATTCAATCCTAGAGGGTGAAAAGCCTCAAACTTATAGCGTAATTATGTAATACCCCACAACTTTGAATAGTCTGGGTGGAGGTTGGTGCTCACCTAAGAGTGCTGTATTAACCTTTTGTGAAATCACCACCTGAAAACAGCAAAAGGGCTTCCTACTTCAGGACAAAATTGGCCACCAAATATTTATGGTAAAAACCAACCAGAGTTTCCACACATCATCTGATTCTTAAAACACATAAAGCACAGCATACGAGTCATGCAACTTTCGCATGTATAGCATGACTTGCACTCAGCAACAACTTCTTAACCCTGTTAGCCACACTATATTTACAGGTGAAGTGATTTGGTCTTAGTGGATGCAAGAAGATATTCTGATAGAGTAGAATTAAAGTATTGTAAACAGTAAACACTTTGTATATGCCACAAATTAAATGCACATTGTTAAGGCTCACAGTTTACACACTATTTATACACACTCAGTACTGAAGTATTTTAGCAGCTGTACATCCACAATGATCAGGATGTCCTTCATATGGTCCATAGTAGTTCTTCACAATCCACACCTCATCCTCCACCGTGTCAGATATTGCTATCATTTGTTCCCATGCAGCGTATGTGAGTACCATTGAACACTTTCAGACGACCATAACCATGTTTACCTGGTGACCATGAACAATAAGCTGACCAAGGACCTGATCATGAACAACGAAATAAACATACAACAATCACAAACACTCTATAACACCACTGCCGGTTCCACTGTGGTATAATGCTGGAACCTGGCCACTATATTTGAAATGTTGTTGATCATATTTTTAATGGTGAAAAATGGATTGACAGGGAAAAGCCGGAAATAGACATCAAAAGTCTATTTCCTCAGTCTGGTGACTTTTTACATACTCTTTATGGACATTTACTTAGTTAATTATTTTTCCCCTCGTTTTATGTTGTAGTTATGTATGTGTATTAAATGTAAGTTTTGTTGTTGTAATTGTATTATGTATGTATGCATTGTGTGGTGTACTATTGTATGTGTGTCTCTCTGCCAAGGAGGAACGGCTATGGCCAATTGGTGGAGTATTAACCAATCAATCAATTAATCAATAACTCTAGATACATATATATACATACGGTATTACCCATAGCAAAACATCAGTACCCTATTTGTAATATAGATTTGCTACTATGATAATCCTCACTTTTGTACCAAGTGACCTGCCTAGCGTGGTCACCTGTTTAACAATGTCAGGAAATTTTGTCACAAAGGCAAGCCCATACCTAGCTGTTGTTAATTTCTGATTGACTCATTATTCAAACAATTAAATTAAAAGTCTTTTTATCATAATCCTCCATTTGTGGTTGATAAATGGCTTTTAATCAAAACAGTAAAAGAAACGGTGAAACATGGTAAACTGTTCCACTACATGGTTGCTTTACAGCAGAAAAAATGCTGGCCAAAACTAGTCTTGTGACAAAAAAATTGGCAAAAGTGTTGTATGGGTCTCGTATAAATGATTTGATCCAAACTCAAGTGGTGGCTCAAAAGAAATTGGAGTATGATTAATATACTGGCGATGTATCATGATGAGTGCTCTGTACTGCATTAGTAGGTTAAATGGCAACCATAATTGGGGTTGAATGTCAGAAACATGATCAAACTTTTGCACACCACAAGTAACTCTAACTGCCTGATTGCACAGACTTTGTAATTTATAGTCTGTTGTGTCCATTTTATAGTGCATTTTTGATCTGTAAATCTGGGAGCAATTTTTTAACCTTCCTGTGACATCACCAAACAGTGTAGCTGAGCCAAGTGTTCAGGACAATACCAGTGTATCTGATTGGTCTTGAGTTATAGTATCAGTTTTGTTTCAAGTCATGGTTGTGAGTATATAATGTGTTCAGGTCAGGAGTAATGTGTTATTGTGATAATTTCTAATAAATAACTATTACTATAAACAATTCTCAGTGGCATGCATATAATTGATTCTGTACCGTATATGTTGCATGAAAGAATTTTCCATCTTTGTTAGGTACAAGACAATAGTTAGAGCTGAATACCAAAAAAAAAAATATGTTAATTTACAGCTATTCCATGTGGATCACCATCACCAGATCATGTATGTAGATCCAAACTTGTGTACAAAATTTCTAAATTTGTCACAACTTGAAGAATTATTACCACTATTAGTACACACTGTAAGTCATTTGGATCAATAGTGATACTCAGTGGATAACACAACTCATCACCATGGATAATGAACTTGCCAATGTAATCACCATCCAGTGTAAACCTGTATATGCAGCCATGTCTACCGTCAACCACAAGTAACTAATCATTACTAATAACTGCAACATCACCTGCTAGGATCACCCAACTTTCTACTCCCATAAGTCTGGTGGAATGTACCATCAGTAAGAAATGCTATAAAGCAAACCTACAGGATGACCATCAATAATGATCAACACGTGAAGATAGGAGGTGTTGTTTTAGTCCATGATAACACAAAGAGAGTCAATTGAAAGCTTGCTGTCATTAAGTCAGTAAACAAGGAAGTAGATGGCATGATACGCTCAGCCAACATTCACACAGCTACTGGGAGGACAAACTGTCCCATCACCAACTATAACTATATCACTTGAAGTGTCAACAACTTAGCTGACAGCAAAGCAATCTAAGGCTTACCTGTACCCTGTAAGAGACCAATGAGGGAAGCAGGACAAATGCAGGTCAAGGAGTGGTTAACATCCCTATGTGGCCTAATGTATGGACAGCAACTGATTAGCTTAATAGTAACCATTGTACCTGTATTCATGTATGTATGTATGTATGTATGCATGTATGTATGTATTGTGGCCTGTTCACATGTGTTAGTCTTAATAGTGTGAACATGTGTTGGTATCGCATCTTTCAATCTCATCTGATAGACATTACAGTATCCCCCACACACCAATGAGTCAATGACACTCAAGTTAGATGCTGTAATCATGATAATCCTTTCTACAGGTAAATGACAGTCAATTTTGGAGCAGTAAAATGGACAATGACCATAAGTTCTGAGATGCTATCCTATTAAATTCTGTGAAAAGGCTACACCTGTGAACACAGGGAGACAGAAACATGAAACTAAAACTGAGCTGTTGACACCTACTCCATGTACATATATATGTTGACAATATGTTAGTTTCTAGCTTTGAACAAGCATAAAAAACAATACTGAGAACAATAGCACTTAGTCCTTAAGGAGGTTTTGGTATTGATTGTGACAAAACTGAAAATAAGCAATTTCATAATCAAGCACCTATTCCTTCTCACCATAAATAGAAGCCATAATGATGTATAGAACAGTACACCCTTTTCTCAACTTACACATGAGCCAAACCACACAAGCCTGCTGTTCATAGGTGGATCTGGGAGACACTATTTGGGGAAGAAAGTTTTAGTGTTTATTCCAATAAAAGGAGAAGAATGGAATTTTAGTACACCAAGTTATATTCATTTGCATAACTTATGGTTAGTATACTGGATGATTGAAGATAAACTTTCAAAGACTCTACTTGTATTATCTTCTTAAAATTAAACCTCCTAAATTTGAATTTGGGATCACTACGTATTTAGCTATCAAAGTGTATGCTTTGCAAAGCATATAGCTAACAACTTTTCTGAGATAAACCTGTTTGATGGTAAAAACAAAATAAGGTATATATAGCATTGCAAGAATGATCAATCAATGACATTAGAATTGTGACTGTTCTGTTAAAGTAGTGACTGCTCTATTAGAGCATCTCAATCTTAACACAAAAATTCAAACTTATTTGCCTCACTTTCTTTAGTGTACATGCAGTTTATAACTGTAAAGTACATTTATAACTGTTGTCTTTTGCACATTGGCTTTCTGTACTTCTGAATACAGTATGAATGCATGATTCCTTTTTCTGGTGTCAGTATTGCATTGTAAGTCCAAGAGAAGGGCTGGGGGACCCCTCTTGGTCCCTCCCTCAGATCACCTTTACTGTAATTTCTGATTATCTAATAGATATTATTATCAGCAAAAACCCACAAGTCTTCCTGAACTGTTTCCAACCGACTTGTTATTGCACTGGGAGGATGATTTTTTATGCAAGCTCCAAGCACTGCTACAGGCAAAATTACTCAATATGCAAACTGACATTAAAAAGTACACAATCTTATGTTTACTTATAATATTGCACAACCAAGGCCACTCCCAGTTAGGCTTAAGCCAGTTAGGATTAAGCCAATTATGCTTTGAAAATAGCCTATTATGCTCAGGGCCATCAGGAGAATCCAAGAAAATTTAGGGGGCGCGGGACAAATAAAGAATGTGGGGCCCTATAACTACAGTTATATATGGATAATGTAGCTTTGGGATCTGGGGCCCAGGGTAAATTGCCCCAGTTGCCCCCCCCCCCCCCGTCAGCGGCCCTGATTATGCTTATGAGCAGTGCTCAAAAATCCAGCCTATTATGCTCAAAATTATGCTCTTATAATAATAATAATAAAATAGATTATCATCTAGAATTGACTGTTTTATTAAAGTATATATCAACCTTTCCTGACTGTACGTATTAGAGTAATTAAGTGACTGTTCTATTATAGCATCTTGATCTTATTTTCGAGAAGTCTGAATAATCAACTGTGAAATATCATTGTGCATTTTCTTGATATTATTAACTGCTCTGTATTTTTGGCATGCACATTGCGCTTTTAATTAAAAATCTTGAAAATCATTCAGAAATCACTGTCTGAGTACATACGTACTTTATAGATGTACAAATGCTCAGCTCCGATCCTTTCTGTTAACACTAGTGATTCATAATTAAAACTGTGAAACATCAAACTGTATTTAATTGTTGGATAGAATATTTATAGGAAGAGAGGTTTCCAACACCCCCTGACCAGTGTCTAGTTATAGTTGTGGGGGTTAGTCTTAGCATGCAATTAAGGGATTGAATAATTTAATCATTTGAGATTACATGTATATGAATTAACACATTATAATTATTTGATTGGCGTGTGCACCCAGAACATTGAACAAACAAGCTAAATTCATGGAAACTGAAGTATGGATATAAAAGTGAAGCTGCTGTAAGCACCACAACTTCAGTGAAGGTCTGAGGGCCATGGCCAGGAATTTTCACTTCAATATAAGGCTGTTAATATGTGAATTTAGTTGATTACAATTTACAATGCTTAAATGTTGTATGATAATACATTAACTGATTCAGTGTTATATTGACTGCTCTATTAGAGCATTTCGATCTCTCTAAGCAGGTGATTGCTGTTAGCTGTGCAAGTTTGGCTTTTAAACCGTGCCAACGTGGCGTTTTATACCTACATGCATGAATATAGTAGTATAGTAGATCGAGGCTTTGTGAAGATTTCAGTTGAGTGCTACTTACTATTATGCTTACGTCACTGTTAGCCTCCTTCGGCCTGGGCCTCAGCCTCCTTGCAGGTCCGTAGAGGGATAGTTGTCGGGGTGTCTTCTTCCATGTTTATGATGAGTAATGGCAAAATGGCCAAACCCTCCTGCCCTCATCCAGTTTTGTACTCAGCCTGGACCAAAAACAGGAATACCACTCAGTGAGAAGGCGGGGTCTGATGATCAAATGAAATGTGGATGGTATAGCTATAGCATTCCACCAATGGGAAACTCTAGCACTGAAGTATTTTTGAGAAAAAGTGAGGTGAAATCTTTCAGGGTTATAGCTTACTCCGGTGTCATATTGATAATCATGATATATAACGACCAAATTGTGACAATGGATTAGCTATACGCTTCTCTGACACTAGCAGTCTAGCTACTGCACCTGGCACACAATCCTAATCCACTTAAATGCATGGAGTTTAACTATCCACTCTCTAACAATTATCTTCAAAACGTCCAGCACATTAATGCTTACTGTATGTAATGTGTATTACATAGAATTACGCATGCGCAGTACTCAAGATTACCTTGGAATGGCCTAACTTATGGTGGTCCAGGAGTCTCCGAGCTGCACAAACTAAACAGCTGCAGGTACACAGAAATATTTGATAATAACAGTCACAGGAAGTGCCGCGGACTATAGCAAAAAAGTTCGTGGCGAAGACGGAACTGTACACTGCGTGGTTTACGCAACTATACTCACTCGAAAATCATGTATATTATTGACTCTGAAGAGATGGCGACGCCCTGGAAAAGGTCAGTTTGTCATTACATAGCTATACTTTTAACCAAGTTGGTTACATGCACATGCATGATGTTAAAAGTGCAGGCATGACCATTAGAATATAGTGCATGGCTAGTGCTGGACTTGTGCCTGAGCTCCTCTGCAGCTATAAAAAATTTCTGTATTAAAGATATATAGCCATATGTAGCTCATGGGTTTAGAGTTTAAATGTAGTTCTATAGTTCATGCAGTACGATAGTACTATAGTAGGGACCACAAATGGACTATGAAAAATATCACCCAAAAAACCAGGCTCATTTTTCCCTGACGATGATGAGGCAGTATTGGTTAGGTAAAACTAAGCCCAAACAAGCCTTCAGATTGGCCCGAAATGGTTTCAAAATGTTGCTATGATTTTTTTAAAGCAGAATTTTCTGCTGACTGACTGACTGATGCCTTCAGACAAGCATAACTCGATAACGGCTAAGGCTATGGGCTTGATTTTTTTCACTGTTCAGCATTGCTTCAGCAGGACACATGCCTTTTGGCTACTGGAGTATGTACAATGCATTCTTCATGTACTTATACCAGTGTCCTCCTTTGTGTCCCATTCATCTTTGCTGACAGCAAAAGGTGTTGATTTGGTGGTATGGCTTCCCTTCATAATGGAAATCATCTGTAATTTCATAGTGGCTACCTTGATTGTGGAGGTGCTTTTTGAACAGTTCTTGATTCGTAATGCTGTGTAATGGGTTGACTGACAACAAAGCATATTGGATTCTTCACTTTTCAGATGACAATTGATAGCTGGGGTGTGTGGCACCATTTCTTTGTTTTGGCATGTGTGCATGGGTTCACCAGTCAGTCATAATAATTTTATTTCACAAAAAGAGTTGACAAAGTACACAAAAATTTTGAAATTTTCAACTAGAGTAGGGACCATTAGCATATTGATAAAAAGTACTGAAACAAGCTGGGAGTAGTGCATAATATTAAATCATAGTGAAGTGTTATATACCTACTGTGCATTTCCAATTGTGGTAGCTATCTTGAGCACAGTAGGGATAAAACACTTTTAATTGTTTTACTGTGATTTAATATCGTGCACTACTCCAGCTTGTTTCAGTACTTTTTATTGATGTGTTATGGTCCCTCTTTAGCCATTTTTTTGTGTACTTGCATTGATTTCCAAAAATTTGCATTTTAGATATGTACAACAACTGTGCCTATCTACAGATATGCCAAGCAGTTTATGCAAAGCAGGAGCTTATAAGCGCTAAAGGTGCAAGAAAGTGTGACACTAATAATGGGTTTAACCAGGAGTAAATAATGGAGAAGAGAGTATCTAACTTAGCGTTGTTTGAAATGAGCCAGTTTTGACTGAAGCCCTTTGACACCTGTGGTCATGAGGTACTTAAATCGTCTCCCATTATTTACTCTTGGTTTTACCATGCAAGACTTCTTCTAAGGTGCAACATTGCCTTATTTGGAACACCAAAAATCCGCAGGCCATCTGTTGTTGGTTTGGTTACATAAGCAGTTA